>NC_137934.1:23153156-23183156 GCF_963969265.1 Rhamphochromis sp. 'chilingali'
TTCTAAAAATGTCTCAATAGTAAGAATATGCTTTAATATCCCAAAGTTTCAATTCCGTTATTGGAAATATGTGACTATTAGACGTTTCTTAACAAAACGACAATCTGCTTGTCGAAATATAAATTTCATTAGATATCTTTAGTAACACTTACAGTTGAATATTCACATGTGATGTCATTTTAAAATACATCTGGAAATGTCAGTCTACAGAATGTGCAGCTATTTAATTCCATTAGTCTTTCAGGTGGTGGGCTGTGGGATTTGCTGGACAGCCATATGGTGGAGAGGCAGGTGAGGAATGCCACAGCAGATGCCACAGTGGAAGTACAGAGGTACATGGCAGATCCTTTGATTCCCCGGACAGAGGATCCGCTCCACTTCTGGGCAACCAGGAAGAATGTATACCCCCATCTTCATAAACTTGCTTTGCAGTTTATGTGCACCCCAGCATCATCCGTTCCATGTGAGAGGATCTTCTCTAAGGCAGGGGAAATCATATCCAAGAAAAGGAACAGACTCAGTCCTCGCACAGTGGAACAAATTCTTTTCTTGAATAGAAGCCACACAGGATAACCTTAAATGCATCATGTTATATGATTATTTGTATGTGACAAATAAAATTTGAATTTGAATCTGAATTTTTGTATTTCACATGTTCGCAAGGATTCCCCCCACCCAGTTCACAATCAGTTCTTTCCCCAGTTTCAAAATATATCAGAGATGTAGCAAATATCATATGATCTATAAACAGATTTGTCCAGGTGTCCAGTGGTTAATTGCTAAGTACCTGGAGGCAGGACCTCACAGCAGAGGCATGCGCCATACTGTGTTGTATGTTATTATATGTATTTTGCATGTATTTTATTTACCAACATAAAGAAGTGACAGGCAAAGAAATACCACACCATGATGCATGTTTACATAAGAACGGTTTATTGATTACATCTACCCATTAGACTAATGATGGCCCGCTTGTGTACCCAAAAAACAACACACTGCAGAAGCACTGTGTCGTTTGGCCAGAGTCACGTGATCGGTGACGTCCGAAGCTTCATTCCGAACACAAGTGTTTCAGTGGTTTACAGGCAGGTGAATCATTCGCGGGATTTTGAGTTGATTTTGCTCAATTCATTTTATCTGCCGAAGTGAAAAACCTGACATGTCCAAAATCATGTTTTCATAATGGAAATGCCATTACAGCATATGACTTTAGGAACACTTCTATGTGAATTAAAGCTGATGAAGACTACAACAATGTATTTGACACTATACGTACATTACATTGCTACAGTTTAGACAATCATTTTGTTTATTGTTTTTAGGTGATAGTCTGCAGGACCCAGGAATACCTGCATATCTACCAGCTTGCAGTGTGGTTCCTGCACTCCACAGCCTCTTCTGTTCCATGCAAGTGGATTTTCTCCAGGGCAGGAGAAACTATTTCTAAGAAAAGGAACAGACTCAGCCAGCGCACAGTAACACTAATCCTCTTTTTAAATGTAAATAACAAAAGGGCTACCTGACATAGATCATGTTTTTACTTTGCAAGTTCTTGATTAGGGGTGGGTTTTGATTATCGCCTTTCTGATTACAATCCATGCTAAATTGAATAAAGTGATATTGATTCATTACAATCCTGTGTCGATTTGTGAATTAACGTTATTATGCCTGAAACGCCAGCATCTCAGCTTAAACCTCCCAACATGTCGTCAAACACCATACAGCTAAAACAGTAACTGGGAGCAGGTTTACGGATTCTGCATACAAACGTGAACACAGAGCGCGGACCCGACGCGTCAGAATCAGATTTTGGTGTGTCGTCGGGTCCGCGCTGTGTTTGCCTCTTTTTTTTCCGCTGGCTTCTGCAGCTGCAGGTTTCATAACTCTCTGTTTACATCTCTAATTAAGTCTCACATGTGTCAGCTTTCTTTTAATAGATACAAAATTATGGATATATACTGTTAAATGATCAGAATTGTAATATTTCTGACTGGGGCAAAACTTTCCAGATTCCAATCATATTGAATCGGATCCTGTATCGAATCAAAATGATTCTACAAATCAGTAACAATGCAGCCGTACTCAGCCCCCTAAGCATTTTCCCTTTCCAGTTCACAATCAATCCTACCCCTAGGTCAAAAATATGTATAGGACAATTGGCATCATCTAATATTTTGTATGAACCTGTCCAGCTGTCCAGTGATTGAATGACAAGTAGATGGTGGAAGGACTCCACAGCAGGGGCATACTCCATAATGTGCTGTGCGTTATCATATGTATAATGTATATATTGCTCACTTATTGTATTTACCAACATCAAGGAGTTATGAGCAAAGAAAGGCCACACCATAGTGCATGTTTAAATAGGGAAAGTTTATTGATCAACATGTATTACGCAAATACGCATTACATTTTTTCAGCCCCCCAATCGAGACAACAAAACCAATTACATGTTCAAAGCAACGGAACGGTGGCCCAATATCGGAGAGAACCCCACTCTTGAGTGAGCAGTGATGATTGAGCAGTCCGTTTTATTTTGCAGATTCAAGCTGCTCTTCAAAATATTCGCCACCAGATGTCACCGGAGAGGACTGTGTTGAAAAGCTTCGAGTAATGAACCATTTTTCGATACAAGCTTCAGTGCTTCGGAAAGCTTCATTTGGCCATCACTAGTGATAACTTCTGCAATTGGCTTGAAGTTGGTGTTTAGGGTTTGTTGGGAAGCGTTCATGTAACAAAGTGTTTTGCTGGTTACCTCTGTGGTGGCCATCTTGTTTTCCCAGTAAAGAAGAGGCCTGCCTCAATTGCAGCTCTTTTATAGGCCAGTCTGTATTAAGAAGGCGTGGTCTTTAGAGTATTTAAAGGGAGGAGGAAATGGATTGGGAGCCATTTTGAGAAGTTGCTGTCTGCGTGTGCATGATGTTGGCAAGAGACAATAAAACAATTACTTCAATTAAGATAGAGTGAAGTCTGATGTTTCCCTCACCGCTCCTCGCGGCGTAACAGGGTTGTTTGCCATATCTACATCTAATTCCCGATGAAGGCTCTGACTTTATTGTCTTTTGTACTGGTCATAATCAGAATAACCTTTATTTGACTAGTGAGTCAATTTCCTTGTTTGTGTGCACTATAATTTTTCTTCATTTCCACAGCCACAGACAGCAAGTTGGAGCAGCTGTATACAAAGTAAGACTGAATATCTGTCTGCTGAAGGGCTTATTTATGAAAACTATTTTTTGGTGTTTTGTTCAGATATTAAATCAATATTAAATTCTTTCTTTGTTCTTGATTGTTTTTCTTATCTTTCAGAAGATGCTGGCCTTCAGGAGCTTTTAGATGAACATAAGATCGATCTCAGGAAGAAATATAAATGTGTGACTGAAAGAGCTGATGAAACGGGCAGTGGAACTGTCTATCAGGGAATCTATGCAAAGTTCAATATCACAGAGAGACAAATTAAAACTGTTTATACCCAGCACGAGGTGAGGCAGCTAGAAATGGCTTCCAAGGAGAAACCCATGCATGACACTCAAATCAGGTGCCAAGACATTTTTGAAGCCTTACCTGAACAACAGAAACCCATCAGAGTGGTTCTGACGACTGGTGTTGCTGGAGTTGGAAAAACATTCTCAGTACAGAAGTTCGCTCTGGACTGGGCAGAAGGTTTGGAAAACCAAGACATTGATGTGGTGGTCTTGCTTTCATTCCAGGAGCTGAACGTGATCATAGATGACCGGTACAGTCTTCTGGAACTGCTTGATGTTTTTCATCCAATATTACGAAAGGTCACAGCAGAGCAACTCGCTGTTTGCAAACTTTTGTTTATCTTTGACGGCCTGGATGAAAGCAGACTTTCACTGAATTTCACTAAAGTGAAGCTCGTGTCTGATGTCACACAGAAGTCATCAGTTAGCGAGCTGCTGACAAATCTCATCAAGGGGAATCTGCTTCCCTCGGCTCTCATCTGGATAACTTCTCGACCCGCAGCAGCCAGTCAGATCCCTCCTACATGTGTTGACAGGGTTACAGAAGTACGAGGCTTCACTGACGCCCAGAAGGAGCAGTACTTCAGGAGGAGATTCAATGATGAAGAGCTGTCCAGCAGAATCATCTCCCACATGAAGACATTCAGCAGTCTCCACATCATGTCTAGAATCCCAGTCTTCTGCTGGATCACTGCTACAGTTCTGGAGCACATGTTGACTACAGGGAGTGCAGAATTATTAGGCAAGTTGTATTTTTGAGGAATAATTTTATTATTGAACAACAACAATGTTCTCAATGAACCCAAAAAACTCATTAATATCAAAGCTGAATGTTTTTGGAAGTAGTTTTTAGTTTGTTTTTAGTTTTAGCTATTTTAGGGGGATATCTGTGTGTGCAGGTGACTATTACTGTGCATAATTATTAGGCAACTTAACAAAAAACAAATATATACAGTGGGGCAAAAAAGTATTTAGTCAGCCACCGATTGTGCAAGTTCCCCCACCTAAAATGATGACAGAGGTCGGTAATTTGCACCAGAGGTACACTTCAACTGTGAGAGACAGAATGTGAAAAAAAAAAATCCATGAATCCACATGGTAGGATTTGTAAAGAATTTATTCGTAAATCAGGGTGGAAAATAAGTATTTGGTCAATAACAAAAATACAACTCAATACTTTGTAACATAACCTTTGTTGGCAATAACAGAGGTCAAACGTTTACTATAGGTCTTTACCAGGTTTGCACACACAGTAGCTGGTATTTTGGCCCATTCCTCCATGCAGATCTTCTCGAGAGCAGTGATGTTTTGGGGCTGTCGCCGAGCAACACGGACTTCCAACTCCCGCCACAGATTTTCTATGGGGTTGAGGTCTGGAGACTGGCTAGGCCACTCCAGGACTTTCAAATGCTTCTTACGGAGCCGCTCCTTTGTTGCCCGGGCGGTGTGTTTTGGATCATTGTCATGTTGGAAGACCCAGCCTCGTTTCATCTTCAAAGTTCTCACTGATGGAAGGAGGTTTTGGCTCAAAAGCTCACGATACATGGCCCCATTCATTCTGTCCTTAACACAGATCAGTCGTCCTGTCCCCTTGGCAGAAAAACAGCCCCATAGCATGATGTTTCCACCCCCATGCTTCACAGTAGGTATGGTGTTCTTGGGATGCAACTCAGTATTCTTCTTCCTCCAAACACGACGAGTTGAGTTTATACCAAAAAGTTCTACTTTGGTTTCATCTGACCACATGACATTCTCCCAATCCTCTGCTGTATCATCCATGTGCTCTCTGGCAAACTTCAGACGGGCCCGGACATGCACTGGCTTCAGCAGCGGAACACGTCTGGCACTGCAGGATTTGATTCCCTGTCGTTGTAGTGTGTTACTGATGGTGACCTTTGTTACTTTGGTCCCAGCTCTCTGCAGGTCATTCACCAGGTCCCCCCGTGTGGTTCTGGGATCTTTGCTCACCGTTCTCATGATCATTTTGACCCCACGGGATGAGATCTTGCGTGGAGCCCCAGATCGAGGGAGATTATCAGTGGTCTTGTATGTCTTCCATTTTCTGATGATTGCTCCCACAGTTGATTTTTTCACACCAAGCTGCTTGCCTATTGTAGATTCACTCTTCCCAGTCTGGTGCAGGTCTACAATACTTTTCCTGGTGTCCTTCGAAAGCTCTTTGGTCTTGGCCATGGCAGAGTTTGGAGTCTGACTGTTTGAGGCTGTCTTTTATACAGATAATGAGTTCAAACAGGTGCCATTCATACAGGTAACGAGTGGGGGACAGAAAAGCTTCTTACAGAAGACGTTACAGGTCTGTGAGAGCCAGAGATTTTCCTTGTTTGAGGTGACCAAATACTTATTTTCCACCCTAATTTACGAATAAATTCTTTACAAATCCTACCATGTGAATTCATGGATTTTTTTTTCCACATTCTGTCTCTCACAGTTGAAGTGTACCTCTGGTGCAAATTACTGACCTCTGTCATCATTTTAAGTGGGGGAACTTGCACAATCGGTGGCTGACTAAATACTTTTTTGCCCCACTGTACCCATTTCAATTATTTATTTTTTACCAGTGAAACCAATATAACATCTCCACATTCACAAATATACATTTCTGACATTCAAAAACAAAACAAAAACAAATCAGCGACCAATATAGCCACCTTTCTTAGCAAGGACACTCAAAAGCCTGCCATCCATGGATTCTGTCAGTGTTTTGATCTGTTCACCATCAACATTGCGTGCAGCAGCAACCACAGCCTCCCAGACACTGTTCAGAGAGGTGTACTGTTTTCCCTCCTTGTAAATCTCACATTTGATGATGGACCACAGGTTCTCAATGGGGTTCAGATCAGGTGAACAAGGAGGCCATGTCATTAGTTTTTCTTCTTTTATACCCTTTCTTGCCAGCCACGCTGTGGAGTACTTGGACGTGTGTGATGGAGCATTGTCCTGCATGAAAATCATGTTTTTCTTGAAGGATGCAGACTTCTTCCTGTACCACTGCTTGAAGAAGGTGTCTTCCAGAAACTGGCAGTAGGACTGGGAGTTGAGCTTGACTCAATCCTCAACCCGAAAAGGCCCCACAAGCTCATCTTTGATGATACCAGCCCAAACCAGTACTCCACCTCCACCTTGCTGGCGTCTGAGTCGGACTGGAGCTCTCTGCCCTTTACCAATCCAGCCACGGGCCCATCCATCTGGCCCATCAAGACTCACTCTCATTTCATCAGTCCATAAAACCTTAGAAAAAGCAGTCTTGAGATATTTCTTGGCCCAGTCTTGACGTTTCAGCTTGTGTGTCTTGTTCAGTGGTGGTCGTCTTTCAGCCTTTCTTACCTTGGCCATGTCTCTGAGTATTGCACACCTTGTGCTTTTGGGTACTCCAGTGATGTTGCAGCTCTGAAATATGGCCAAACTGGTGGCAAGTGGCATCTTGGCAGCTGCACGCTTGACTTTTCTCAGTTCATGGGCAGTTATTTTGCGCCTTGGTTTTTCCACACGCTTCTTGCGACCCTGTTGACTATTTTGAATGAAACGCTTGATTGTTCGATGATCACGCTTCAGAAGCTTTGCAATTTTGAGACTGCTGCATCCCTCTGCAAGATATCTCACTATTTTTGACTTTTCTGAGCCTGTCAAGTCCTTCTTTTGACCCATTTTGCCAAAGGAAAGGACGTTGCCTAATAATTATGCACACCTGATATAGGGTGTTGATGTCATTAGACCACACCCCTTCTCATTACAGAGATGCACATCACCTAATATGCTTAATTGGTAGTAGGCTTTCGAGCCTATACAGCTTGGAGTAAGACAACATGCATGAAGAGGATGATGTGGACAAAATACTCATTTGCCTAATAATTCTGCACTGCCTGTAGAGAGGAGAGCTGCCCAAGACCATGACTAACATGTACTTACATTTTCTACTAATTCAACCAAAAAAAATATGAGTACTATGAGGGACATAAAACACGTCCACAAAAACTGATGGAGACTGATGAGCAAGATATTCTGAAGCTGGGAAGCCTGGCATTTGAACATCTAGAGAAAGGAAACGTGTTTTACCGAGAAGACATGGAGCAACATGATATCAATGGTGTAGGGGTCTCTTTGTACTCAAGAGTCTGTACAAATGTCTTCAAAAGAGAATGTGGTATCTTTCAGAAACCAGTCTACTACTTTGTTCATCTGAGCTTTCAGGAGTTTCTGGCTGCAGTCTACATGTTTCACTGTTACACCAACCAGAAGACAGAAATGCTTCAGAAGTTCCTTAGAAATGGTCTTTGTATTTATCCTTAATCTTTAGTATCTTATTCATCATCATCCACAGATATATTCTTTTTGGATAAATTTTTGTGGAGAGTCATGCAGAAATCCCTCGAAAGTAAAAATGGCCACCTGGACCTGTTTGTTCGCTTCCTTCATGGTCTCTTTCTGGAGTCCAACCACAGACTCTTAGGAGATCTGCTTGGTCAGACAGAGACAAATACGCAAATAAATGACAGACTCATAGACCTTTTCAATTCAAAGAATTCAATTCAAACAATGACACTAAACAGCTATAGAAAATTCAGAGGCCTGTGGGGTCAAACAGAGGAAAGACCCAGAGCATTATCAATCACCCAGCGAGTCATCAACAATGTGACGAGAATGAACATTTACAACATGTCTCCGGACAGAAGCATCAACATCATCTACTGTCTGTTGGAGATGAATGACTGCACATTGCATCAGGAAATCCAAGAGTTCCTGAGGTCAAAGACCAAATTAGGGAGAGCCCTCTCGGAGTCACAGTGCACTTTTCTGGTCTTAATGCTGCAAACATTTGAAGAGGTTCTGGATGAGTTGGATCTGTGGAAGTTTAACACAACATTGGTGGGAAAATGGAAATTGATTCCAGCTGTGAGGAACTGCAGAAAGGCTTGGTGAGACAAGGTGTGATTAACATCTTAAATCAGTGTTAATTAAGCTGTTCTGTTTTTATTGTTTTTTTTTTTTTTTGTGGTTGATTATTTTTCTGTGTGTGTGTGTTTTATCTTTTTTATTTATCTTTTGTAGTGATAAAAGAATGAGGGTATTGCATAATGTACAATGATATAAGGCTAAAGGTTGTCCTTGTTACAGAAATTATTGCTATTATTTACATTTATTTTGCCTAATCCATTATTTGAGAAAGAATACTGTTAGACCTGGCCGCTCCCTTAGATAGTGTGAGGTTTTCGGCCATTCTGGGTGGGCTCAGCATAAGTGGATGGATGCAGTAATAAAAAAATGTGACTGTGGTTGTCATTGTTGTGGTTGTTTGTTTTGTCTTTGCCTTGTTGTTGCCTTGAGTGTTATTGACTAAGTTTTTAGGTGCAATGTCATTTTGGGTGACTTAGCATCAGAAGGCCACCATTGCATCACTTTTTCATACCTAATTCAAATCTACATGATTATCATGTCTGCATTTGTACACCTTTGGGCCTTTAGGGCAAAGGACAAGGGAGTGAACTGATGAGGACATCTAGTGGGCAAATAATATAAGATAACCACAGATTTGTGCGTGAGCACCCCATTTCCACATGAAATGTATGAAAAACGTGCTATCTTTATAACAAATTTTTAAAAATGTATCTGTCATTGTAGACTTTCTGGATGTCAACTGTCACTGACTCACTATGAAACCATAGCCTCAGCTCTAAAGGCCAAGAACTCCCATGTGACAGAGCTGGACCTGAGCTTGAATGTGATGCAGGATTCAGGAGTGGATCTGCTGTCTGCTGCATTGAAGAGCCCAAATTGTAGACTGGAAACTCTGAGGTCAGTTTACTGAATGTGCCTTAGTTTGAAGTGTTAAGCAAGTCCCTTATAAACTGACACCTATGCTGTGTGATGAATGTAATGTTCCCTGTCTCTGCCCCCCTCCCCCGTGGTGATGCATTGGATATATTTGTGGCCTAGTGTGATATTTTATGTGTTAGTAATCTCTGTTTTCAGTACTTTCAGTACTGGTTTTCCTTTTAGATATGGCTACTGAAGATTACTTTTAGTTAGAATGCTCTGCCTCCAGTGTCTTTCACATTGGGTCCTTTACAATCCATACACCAAACCAGTAGTCGAGGATAAAATCAACAATTCTGTTTTCTAGGTTAAAAAAAGAAAAGAAAAAGGTTACCTCACAGTAATCTGAGATAGGAAAACCTGAGGGCCATATAGCTTTTGTTCTTCAGCATGTAGTCTGTGTTTGTGGCAATTGAAGTCTTCTTTCTGGTTAGAGGACTGTGTCAGATGTCTGAGAGTGATTTGATTTTGTTCTTTTTGATGAGCTTCTAATTTTTGTTGTCATCATTTTGTTTTTAATAACTTGATATTGGAAGTAGCTTTGCTTTCTCTTTAAGTTTAGTTTTTAATTGTAAACAGAACCTGCTTTTTCATGTGGACTTTTTAAACATTATTATTATTGTTACTTCCCCACATTACCGGGTCCCACGCTAACAAAAGACTCTTTTTTTTTCTTCCATATACAACTTAGTTGAGGTAAGTGTGTTTGTTTGTTTGTTTTTAATTCAGGTGTCCTATGGCTTCTTATTTTTATGGACAATTTTGCTGTGTTCAAAATTTGTCGTAGTTTAGGGTGAACAATGTAGGTGTCTGTCACAAAACGGCTGTGTGTAGGCAGGAGAGGACCCAAATGCAAAACTCACCGAGATGGAACGTGAACTCAAAAGCACAGCTTTATTGCTGAAAACAAGGCCAAACGATACAAAACTAAACTTGGAAAACTAATAATAAATCGTACGCGGGGGGGGAGGCTAATCATACACAGCTATGAGGGAGGACGCAACACTAACAAAGAGAAACACAGGGCTTAAATACACTGAGGGATAACGATGGAAATGAGACACAGAAGGAGAGCACAGCTGGGAGTAATTGGACTGGATAAGACAAGGGAAGCAAAACTAGAAACAATGACATGAGACACATACCTTCAAAGTAGAACAGTAAACACACAAACTAAACTCTAGACATGTAAACTTGACTAGACTGGGGAGACAGAACATAGGGACCTGGAACATGGGAGAGAAAGGCACAGTAGACATAAGACAGAACACAGGGGAGCCATCACACAAAACCTAAGAACTAAACCCGTGACAGCCGTAATTGAAACCTAGGGAAATGACAATAATCAAAATGGTACAACCAAGGACTCAGAAAATTATATATATATATATATATATATATATACACTGTAAAAACTGTGATTTTGGTTAATTAGTATCTAATAGGAAAGTAATAGTAACTATTACTCAGTAAAAACATGTATGTGGTGTTTTAATTAAATCTAAACAAAATTAAACATTTTTGAGATGTTCAGTTATTTAAATTTTCACAATTTTGTTTGGGGTCAATTAAGCAATAGTTTTGTTGAGCAGATTTAACAAAAATGTATGAGTACCGTGAAAAATGAAGAAATCTAATAGATTTAACTAATGAAAGCATTTTCATTTCAATCATTCTACACTTCCGCCCGTAGTCTGTTGTGCCATGTGCAGGACACTCACGGCTCAGCAGTGGATGATCTCCATTTTGTCTGAGGTAAGATTATCTTCATTTGTATGAATATACAACACGTTTTAAACAATAACGTATAGCAGTTTTAAGTTAAAGTTCTAAACAGTATGATACGTCAAAATTAGATTAATAATGACCACTGTAATGACAGTATCGTATTTTTACGCAAAATAGCACGAAGTGGACTGTTAGCATAAGATCACTTTCCAAGCTTTTGTGGCTGTGTTACTTCAGAGCTTTGACTAACCACATGTTTTATCATATTAAAACATATATTAATGATGTATTTCGATGGGCTGTAACCTCCCTCATTTACATCACTCAGTGATGTAGTTAAAAAAAATTGTGCGGGATTTTGTCAGTCACAGTTTTTTGAAGCTTTTGTCTCCACGCAGTGTTTTTCAGTTGTGGTAATTAAGCTAAAGTGGCTCACTCCAGCAACATAACTGGTTTACATTTTCATGCTGTCGGAGCCCTGTGACTTTAGTGCAGGCACAGCTCACATAGAGGGATGATGCGAGTTTCCAGTTAAACTTGGTTGGTGTATCAGGCTACGTCCACACGTACCCGAGTATTTTTGAAAACTGAGATTTTTCTATGCGTTTGGACCTTTCGTTTTATATGTGAACCTCACCTTTAAAAATTTTAGTATTAATTCAAATTTGTCTTTAACAATTTGTGTGTGTAAAATTTTTACTTCAGAGAGTGTGATTGTTATTAATGTTGTCTGCTTTTCAGTTGCTGGAAGATCCCTCAACTTAAATTCAGCTGATCAGTATGTAGACTATGAATTTTAAATAGGTTGTGATGGATGATTGTATTGAATTAAACTACTAGTTTTGAAATTGAAGCAGAAGAAATTGACTAAGTTGACCCTATTTAATATAAGTTAACTCTGCCCATTTACATTTTATTCTAGGTTGAACGAGATAGAGCTCCATGTAATCACTGATGACCAAATCGAGAAGTTGGTTCTTCCATCAGGGATCCCACCAACAGAAAAGGAGCTACAAAGTGTTGTGAAGGATACCTTTGGGATTTCAAACGACTTCAGTATTTTAAACCAAAATTTCAGGACTACTTCACTATTCGCAGAAGTGACCAGATAAAAGACAAAGACACTGATCAACTGTCAGCTGACTATGACTCATCATCCAATCCAGTTGTATCCAATGCAGACTCTGCTGCAACCACTTCTCGGGACACCATTATTCTCAAAAGGCAGAACTTTGTGAGACCTGGCCAAAGCTGTTCCCTATTCCACAGTCAGCATGCAAAACTGAAATGTAACTGGAAAGAGCCACTGAGGAGTATAAAAAGAATGGAAATCTTCTACTTTTCCAAAGTAAAGACGGACCTTCTTGAGGAGTTGGCTGAAACTGTATTTCTAAGTATGACCTATTCTTCCTATTATTATTATTATTATTATTATTATTATTATTATTATTATTATTATTATTATTCCAAGCACTAGTGAAGAATTTCAGTGCATGCAATCTAAATTAATCAGAAAAATGTTATATTATAAATTTTGTATACATTTTATATTCCACAATAAAAACAATTACTGTTTGAATGTTCTCTTTGTGAAATTGATTCATTTTACTCAGAAAAGTTAAATTAATTTGATTTTCTCTTACTATTCAGTCATTATTTATAAAGTTTAATTGGAAAATTATTGAATCCAATTTGAGTTTTACTTAAACACAAAAGGTTTTCATTTCTTTGTAATGGATATTTTAGTCATTTTTTTACTAAACCTTTGCCAGATTGTTAGTAAATTCAAAGTAATTTTTCCTCAGATATTAATTTAAAATGAATTAATTTTTTGTTACAATTATGCAATTTTAACCTTCAATTTGAGATTTTGTCCCTAAAGCCAACACATATTTACAAGTGAATGTATATATTGTAATATATCTATATCATGGTTAAAGCACTTCTGGATGGATGCAAACTGCATTTCATTGCCCTGTACCTGTGACATGTGCAATGACAATAAAGTTGAATTCTATTCTATTCTAAACTGAAGGATTCAGATGTGGAGCTGCTCTCTGATCTAGCCAAAAATCCACACTGCAGACTAGAGTGTATGAGGTCAGTAGAGGGTGTACTCCATCTTTGCTTCAGAAGTATTGTGCTAAAGAAAGTTAGTATGAAAGCAAAACTCCTGTGTTTTCTGTAAAACTTTTCAGTGCCTGCTTGATTCATTGAAGATGTAAGAGGAGACAGACGACATTCGACCAGTCAGATGAGCCAAAAATCTTTTTGTGATCAGGTGTTTAAGTTCTGTGAAGATAATTAGTGTTGTGTTCATGTCTACAAGAAATAAAGCTGGATTCTAACTGACAGCCATACAATTTGAATCAAACTCTCCAATCTGATCTCACATATTTTTGTATTCATTTTAACACCAGATTAGCTTCATCTTCGTGACAGGTCTGAGATCAATTTGACTGAAGCAGAGAAATTAACTGGGTGCTATTTAAGAGTACATTTATTAGCATGCAGAACGGAAGCTCTGCTACTATTTTATATATATTTTATATATTAAAAAAATTATATATATTTTATATATATTTGTCCTTCTCTTAGGGGTTTCATCCAGATAACTTCAGGGACAGTCTCTGTTTATTAAAAAGTGATGCAGAAATAGATGAGATGTTCATGAAAACACAGAGAGCCATCACTAAAGTGTTGGTACAGTAATAAAGTAAGTATAAAGTATAAGTATAAAGTGTTTCTAGTTCTGCATATTAAGTCCAAAACTGAGAGGAAGGCACGCAGCTGCTCCACCACAACCAAGTCCCTGCTGCTCTTTTTGCTGGATTTCCTGCAACACTGACTGACAGCTGCTGAAGAGAGCCTCTGTAAACACTCATTTATCATCTCTGTTCTTTTATCCTTTGTTCTACAGCTGGAAGTGAAGTTACCAGGGCTAAGAAAGGACAGCAGCAGCTTGTGTTTGGGGAGATGTTCCAACTGGTCATTGTTACTGGGAAGTGGAGTGAAAAGCAGAGTTTAATCCAGCAGTGACTGACAGAGGAATGAGAAGCAGTTCAGATGACTGTTAGTGCTGCAGAGTGAACTGCTGTGGGAACAGCTCTGCTGTCAGACACAGCAGAGTCCACCATCATTCCTGTGTCTCCCTCAGCAGTATGTCTGGACTGCTCTGCTGCTGCTCTGTCCTTCTACACACTCTCTGCAGACACACACTGACTCCACCCCCTCTGCTCCATATTCACCTGCATTTTATTTCATCTATTTTATTCATTTAAGTATTCTTTAAAAAAGTCTCTGCAGAATATTTCTGTTTATGACACAACACTGAGAATCAGTGTGCTTTGAACTAGTGTAGGCTGTGGTTGTGGTTGTAGTGTTTTGAGCTGCAGCTTCACCCTGTGGAATGATGGGGAACTGTGGGGAATATTCAGTTTATACTTCAGAGCTTGTACAGTGGTGTGAAAAAGTGTTTGCCATTGCTTTTTCACATGGGGCCGTGTAGATTTGAAAATTTTCCCCCCTTAATAATAAACACCTTCATTTAGAAACTCATTTTGTGTTTACTTGTGTTATCTCCATCCATCCATTCGCTTCCACTTATCCTTTTCAGGGTTGCGGGGGCGCTGGAGCCTATCCAAGCTGCCTTAGGGCGAGAGGCAGGGTACACCCTGGACAGGTTGCCAGTCTTTTGCAGGGCTAACACATGAACAGAGACAACCATTTGCACTCACATTCACCCCCACATTCACAATTTAGTGTTTCTAATTAACCCAACCCCACTGTTATGTTTGTCTAATATTTAAATTTGTTTAACAATCTGAAACATTTAAATGGACAAATATCCAAAAAGATTAGAAAATCAAATATGCAAACACTTGTTCATACTACTGAATTTGCAGATTGTCATTCCTGTCAGTGCAGGATTATTTCGATTTTCATTTTATTTTTCCAATTAGTTTTTATCTATAGTCTCTATAAATATGACGACAGCTCTACCAGCAAGTTGAGCAGTGAAACAGTAAGATTCACAGCAGAAGAAAAGGACAGTATGAAAGCTGGCTTTTTTCATATTTAAAAATTTATACGATGTCAACTGTTTTATAACAGGAAATAAATAGTTATAATATTGTCATGGTTACCTGTTGCCTCTTTACTCACAGTTTACTAACACATAATCAGATGTGCCCATTATATTTGTTCATCTTAATGTTTAATTTTTGTACCATCATCAGTTTTACTTGTAAATTCTGATGCTGTGATAATATGTATTAACAATATGCTAAGAAAAATGATTTAATTTTGAATAGTAATGATTATTTAATGATTTTCTTTTGGGAAACGTTATCAAAAATGACTCAACAGTCACTACTGCAAACCCTGAATCTGAATTTGAAAAAAAAAAAAGTGACATTATAAATATTTGTGACTTTGTTAAACACATCAATGTGAAAAAAGCCTGAGAGCCATAAATGTTTGTCAGAAGAAAATTGTATATAGTGTGATCAGCTTCATGAAATGTGTTCTTTTATTGATCACTAAGCAAATGTCTATGTGACTTTTGACATGAACTCTTGTGTGATAAACAACTAACAGCTTCCTCTTTTCTAGAACATACAGTCTTAGAAAAGGGGAACCTCAGCTCTGAGTTCTTAGAATAACTCCTCTGTCAGGAATAATTGGTAGAGATGAATATTTACAGCTCCTGTGCCAAGTGCATAAATACACGTAGCTCTTTCACTTTGAAGTTGCAGATATTGACTATATGAAGCTTCGGGTGTTTCAGTAATTTTACAAACAACCTACACAGGTAAAAATCCTTTTGAGAAAACAAGATTACCAAATGTCATTAATAACCTCTTACAGACAGGTCCGACCTGTCTGTAAGAGGTTCCTATTTTTGTGGCTTTTATGAGCTGGAAGCCCAAATTATGTACAAATAAACAACTAAGTCCTTAAAATCATTTAAGTTGTGGGCCCTGAGTCTATAATCTATGAAAGTTTTTTTGAATGGAATTATGGAAATAAATATACTTTTCCATGATATTCTAATTTTTTGGAAAGGCTCTGTTATTCCATTGTCTTTGCGCATGCTGGTATTGTCTGTTGTCGACTGTGTTCTGAGAGCAAAGAAATAATTAGAGCCCAATTCCTTGTACTTGTGCACATAGTTGGTCAAAAAGTAATAATTGTATATATTAAAATAAGTAAGAAAATTTATGTTTTGCTAAATTATTTTATTATTGTAACAAAGCTTTTTGGCAATATCCCTTTTTTTATTCATTTATTTATTCTGTTTATTTCCCCTTAAATTGAGCCTTATTTGTAAGGAAAACACATTTCTGGGATGAGCAGCGGAGATGAGTATGTGGGCCGTGCCCATGAATGACTTGACAAATCTCTGCCAAACATCTTGTTTTAAGCTTCTGGCAGCTGACAATCAGGTGATTAGCATGGACTCGGCTACAACTGTCAGTTGTTGTCTCCTCTAAGCATCCCACGTTTGACTGATCTGGATTGAGCTGGAGCCACAGAGCAACTTCAAGCTGGTGTTCCACAGCAGCATCTCCAAACTGAAGGTATTATTTGTATTATTATTTCATACTTTACACTCCTGGTGATGAAGCAAAGTCCAGACAGCCAGAGCTAGAGTTACCTTGTAGTCTCTTATAGTCACCTATATTATATTATATTATATTATATTATATTACATTATCCATTTTCTTCTCCTTATCCAATTTAGGGTTGTGGGGAAACTGCCATAGGGCAAGAAGCGGGATACACTCTGCACAGGTCATCGGTCTGTAGCAGGGGAACACAGACCAACCATTCACACTTACATCTACAACACCTACAGCCAATTAAAATCACCAGTGAACCTAACAAGCGCGTGTTTGGACTGTTGGAGGAAACCAGAGTACCCGGAGAGGACCCAGCCAGACTCCACACAGAAATATCAGCCATGATGGTGGATTATATGATATAATATGATATGATAAATACATTCTGGGATCAGGCTAGTGACTGAAAAATTACAATTTTATTGCAGTCATTTAAAGTAAAACGATGTTCTGGGTAAACGATTTGTTGCATTATTGCTAACATAGGTTTTTATAAATGTAATTCTATTAATCGCTAAACAAAATAATGGCGAAGATGACTGAAATCATTCTAATAGTATTGAGATTAATTTGAGCGCTGATATTCTTAAGGACGAATCCTCGTCTCCTCTCCACGCCTTCTCTCCTCCCCTTCGTCTCTCTCTTCATCCTCGCCAGCCTTCATCCTCCACCTGAAGCTGATGTGGACACAAACACTATTCTTCCTTTGATGTCAGAGGGAGAGAGTCCTCTGCTTTTGCTCGCATCTAACGCGGTTGGAGAACGACTCTTCGTTTTTCGGCCAGGCCGCTTTAGGGCACGGCAGGGCGGAGAAGGAGCGACGCGGGGTTCGGTGCCGGAGCGGGTCTGCGGAGCTCTGGCAGCGGCTGCTTAATGAAGGAAAGAGCCGCGGGCTGATTACAGCACCGAGACAAGCTGCAGGAGGAAATCCGAGGAGCTGATTCTTTCAGAGTGAGCTGCAAAGGAGCATTCACCATGTTTCTGTCCGTGTGTCTAATATGGACACAGCTGCTGCTCACAGGTAAGCGCCTGCTGTGTGTTACTTCACAGTGATCCTGTTTCGGTGATTAAATATGTTTCTACAGTCCAGCCTGTAAACATGCGCGCAGATGGTGCTCACATCTCCTCTAATGTGCGGTTTGCTTGTTTGATAGCTGGCTGAAGGTCTTCCAGATAAAATAAGAAAGAAAAACTGCTAGCGTCCTTAATAGGATTTTACCCAGTGCAGGTGATGTTATATCAACTGCAAATACATAGTTTAAGTCCTTAAGCTGACATTCCTCAGAAGAAGTGCTTAAGTCTTCCACAGCATGTGTGCTGTACACATGTAGAGGAACAAAAACATAGAAAAGACTTTTAAATATTGTCTGTACAGAAGTGTTGAATATAGATGACTCTATTGCTGCAAATACTGCAAAAATAGGCTATGATAGAACCCATTTCCATTGCTGACTCATATAGTTTTCCAGTATTTTCTAGTGCAGATGCTATATCATTTTCACAGAGCAACATTTTAATAGTTTCTGTTTAATAATGTTAATCCCAGAATGACACACTGAAGTGGGGTACTGTGATTTTGAGCATAGCATTTTAAGACCTGTGCTTGAAAATTTGTTTTCCATTTAATAATTTCTGTATCAAAAGGATTGCATTTAAAAATATTCCATTTCTATAATCGAGTCATCTGAAGCTGCGGCAGAAGGTGCTGGCATCCTCACTGCACCTTCCCGGCTGTTTTAATGACGCAGTTCCTGAGCAAAGTCTCAAAATTGAATCTAGGTCAGAGTAAACCACCAGACTGTGTCCCTCAAACCTGGGCTCCTAATTGGCAGCTGGACAGCTGCTGTGTTTTACACATGAGGTTGTATAGAAATTCAAGAAGATCGATGGCTCCCACACTGCAGGGATTCACTTTTACCTGTGCACCACAGACAGATGCATTTCAGTATTGCTACATGATATGACTGGTAGAAGCAGGTGCTGGGCTGGAAACAAGCGCACAGCTGAAGAATAAGATCAGCTACTGGCTCACTGCAGGGCTCCATTTTTACCAGGCTGAGGTAAAACTGGAGCTCTGCAGTAAGTGAGCTGTGGAGCATTTTCCTCTGTTGTGAGGTTGTTTTGGCACAAATGCTGCCCTTTTTGGCATGCATATGTAAGTGCTTTTCTTTTTTGTAAACTAGAAACTTCTCGGTTCAGATTCCTCCAAGTACAGTTAGGTTCCTGCTGTTTAAAGACAAGTTTTTAATTTGGCTAAAAATGTATCATTGCTCCTTTGATTTGGCTCCATACGAGCATCCCTTTGACTTTTCTGTCTGACAACGGGCATGAAGCCTCCTGGGGGAAATGAAAGCTCCTAAACAGGAAGAAGATTGCACTTTTGTTTTCCTGGAAGCTGCTTTTAGATTTCCCCAGGCAGGTGAAATGGATGCTGCTGGAACGACTGGAATAACTCTAATAAAAGGTAGAGGGAAATGGGTTTGCTTTTTGAAGTAGTTTAAGAGTTTCATAGGAAAGGTTTGGTGTTCTTCGTTGGGTTTCTCCAAATTTGAGAATGGATTTAGGAAAGGTCTAACCAGAAGAAGGGGACTCAATCGGGATCCAGAAATTTCTGAAAGGATTCTTTACCAATACAAGAGAGTGGGCATGATTAAATAAGAATGACAGAAGAAGAAAATATTACAGACAAATCCAGATCCAGATATTCGTCTTGTTCCAGGGACTTAGCTCATTCATGTTCTGAAAAGAATTTTACTGCCTTAAAAATTGTAAAGAGTCCTGATTCTGCATCACTGCTTGGATGTAAACAGAGATGGCAATAACATTGATATCTCACACCTTGAATGGGATTACTATGAAGCTTTTAAGGCAAAGAAAACTAAAAGTAAGCACTTTTGAAACATCTTGACATAGGAACACTGAGATCTCCTGAGACGCTGGTATTGTGCGACCACGTTGGTTTGAGACTGATGGAGTTTTGACTATAGTGTGAGATCTGTAATCTTCATAATTTGATATTTGAGAGGTACATAGCTTTTTGCAGATTTGTGTACATCACCTGTTGGATGAGCACTTTTTTTGTCTTCCTTCTTTTGGCCCTTTCAGGGCAGATCAGTGTTTGGTGTCTGTTGATTTTGGCAGACTTTGTTGACCACAAACAGTTGTGGTCTCTAAAGCTAATTGGAGCCTGTTGTGGCCTTCTTACAAGTATCTGATCAACAATATGACCTACAGTGGGGCAAAAAAGTATTTAGTCAGCCACCGATTGTGCAAGTTCCCCCACCTAAAATGATGACAGAGGTCAGTAATTTGCACCAGAGGTACACTTCAACTGTGAGAGACAGAATGTGAAAAAAAAAAATCCATGAATCCACATGGTAGGATTTGTAAAGAATTTATTCGTAAATCAGGGTGGAAAATAAGTATTTGGTCAATAACAAAAATACAACTCAATACTTTGTAACATAACCTTTGTTGGCAATAACAGAGGTCAAACGTTTACTATAGGTCTTTACCAGGTTTGCACACACAGTAGCTGGTATTTTGGCCCATTCCTCCATGCAGATCTTCTCGAGAGCAGTGATGTTTTGGGGCTGTCGCCGAGCAACACGGACTTTCAACTCCCGCCACAGATTTTCTATGGGGTTGAGGTCTGGAGACTGGCTAGGCCACTCCAGGACTTTCAAATGCTTCTTACGGAGCCACTCCTTTGTTGCCCGGGCGGTGTGTTTTGGATCATTGTCATGTTGGAAGACCCAGCCTCGTTTCATCTTCAAAGTTCTCACTGATGGAAGGAGGTTTTGGCTCAAAATCTCACGATACATGGCCCCATTCATTCTGTCCTTAACACGGATCAGTCGTCCTGTCCCCTTGGCAGAAAAACAGCCCCATAGCATGATGTTTCCACCCCCATGCTTCACAGTAGGTATGGTGTTCTTGGGATGCAACTCAGTATTCTTCTTCCTCCAAACACGACGAGTTGAGTTTATACCAAAAAGTTCTACTTTGGTTTCATCTGACCACATGACATTCTCCCAATCCTCTGCTGTATCATCCATGTGCTCTCTGGCAAACTTCAGACGGGCCTGGACATGCACTGGCTTCAGCAGCGGAACACGTCTGGCACTGCGGGATTTGATTCCCTGCCATTGTAGTGTGTTACTGATGGTGACCTTTGTTACTTTGGTCCCAGCTCTCTGCAGGTCATTCACCAGGTCCCCCCGTGTGGTTCTGGGATCTTTGCTCACCGTTCTCATGATCATTTTGACCCCACGGGATGAGATCTTGCGTGGAGCCCCAGATCGAGGGAGATTATCAGTGGTCTTGTATGTCTTCCATTTTCTGATGATTGCTCCCACAGTTGATTTTTTCACACCAAGCTGCTTGCCTATTGTAGATTCACTCTTCCCAGTCTGGTGCAGGTCTACAATACTTTTCCTGGTGTCCTTCGAAAGCTCTTTGGTCTTGGCCATGGCGGAGTTTGGAGTCTGACTGTTTGAGGCTGTGGACAGGTGTCTTTTATACAGATGATGAGTTCAAACAGGTGCCATTCATACAGGTAACGAGTGGGGGACAGAAAAGCTTCTTACAGAAGACGTTACAGGTCTGTGAGAGCCAGAGATTTTCCTTGTTTGAGGTGACCAAATACTTATTTTCCACCCTAATTTACGAATAAATTCTTTACAAATCCTACCATGTGGATTCATGGATATTTTTTTCACATTCTGTCTCTCACAGTTGAAGTGTACCTCTGGTGCAAATTACTGACCTCTGTCATCATTTTAAGTGGGGGAACTTGCACAATCGGTGGCTGACTAAATACTTTTTTGCCCCACTGTATATGCAGTGAAATTGTAGAATTTTATTTGGATGTTTTCCAACCTTCTAACCAATTTTGCTCACTTCGCTGATAACCTTGCATGGCACTCATCACAGATATGGTGACTAGGTCCAATAAAACATGATGGAGGCCCAAATGCTAAAGGTAAGGCTTCAAAATGCGGAGCTCAGAAACAAAAGGGTGATGTCACAGTGGCTACATCCATCTTTTCTATACAATCTGTGTTATAGACCCCAAATGTTCCAGTGGGTACATTCCTACCCGCTGCAGTGGGAGATTCTTTTTTTTTTTTTTTTTTTTTTTTTTTTCAAGACAAACATTGGATGGAAATAAAGACAGAAGACAAACACGATACTTAACTTGAAACAGATTTATTTTACAGTAACAAGAAGTCAACATCCTTGTGTCCTTGTTTTTTCTCATTTAAACCTGTTAATGAATTTTAATAGTCATAACTTTAAACATCTCTCCTCCTCTCTCACACACGCGCATACTGAAGACTTTGCCCTTGCTCTAATTTGACCTGTGATTTGCTGGTAGTCTCATGGAAAAGAGGCAGAGCCGGCTCCTCTGTCCAATCCGAGCACAGCTCAACTCAGCATTGTGCATGGCAACCAGGAAGCTGTCACTAGGGAAAAAGATGCCAAACAGAGACGTGAAGAGCCATGTCAGCTTCCCGGACGCCTGAAAGGCCTGCTTCAGTTTTTCATTTCAGCTGAGACCTGATTTATTGTTGCAGCTTCCTGTTGCTGTTAATGTTTTACAGCAAAATTCAACATGTTTCTTTTATTTTTAATGAAACCTACTTTCAGACATGTATTTTCCAGATAAAATTGAGACTATATCAGGTCTCTGTTCCTGGTTTCTGTCTGCATTTGTTGACTCACAGAAAACAGGTTTTTGGCACCGATACAGCAGAGAAAAATAATGTTTGCAGACCGACAGCAGTCGGAGGACACCTTCTTTTCCGTGTCTTTGCTGCCAGAACAAACATTGGAGTCTAGCAGACGGCCGGACGAACAGTCTGTCAGCTCAGGCTGAAGCTGCAGGAGAAATTTCCAGCATCATCTGCTCACTCCTCCTCCTGCAGACAGTGAAAATAACATAAGTGATGCAAGCTAGCGTTATAGCTAGGCAGCAGAAAAACCTAACAAATTGACTTTAATAAATAAAAAGATGGACAATACACAAGTCTATCGCTGTGAATATACAGAGTTTCATGCACTTGGCCTCTTGTGTTGGTTAGACATGATTAGTCATATTAAAGTTTAATTCTTGAGACTGATGGTGAATTATGCAGTGTTCGTATTTATCACAGATGGGTGGGTTCAGTCAGTGCACAGGGGTTTCCTCTCAGCCTGCCTGCAGACTCATGAAAGTCTCTGTCCTGCCCAATGAGCTGGGATGGCAGAGGTAGACAGATGGGATCTCCTGCACTCATTTTGTCTGCTGCTTTCTCTTCATCTCTGTGAGAGATACTGAATGTGATGTGTTGGAGAACGACATGATGAAAGATAAGAGGCATGAGGAGGAGGACACAGCAGAGGATTTTTACAAGAAATAGATTTTTGAACTGTAAAGCCTTTGTGCACGTCTTCTTTCTCAAGTCTCGAGTGAAAAGCTTTGGATAAATGCCAGCTGATTTTATCCATCATAACAAATGTAAGGAGGTAATGTTTTTATAACTCACCTGTTTAAATCGCATTAACCTTTAAATTTGCATCATGGCAAAGTTGCATCGGGGCGATCGTGGCTCAAGAGTTGGGAGTTCGTCTTGTAATCGGAAGGTTGCCGGTTCGAGCCCCGGCTTGGACAATCTCGGTCGTTGTGTCCTTGGGCAAGACACTTCACCCGTTGCCTACTGGTGGTGGTCAAAGGGCCCGGTGGCGCCAGTGTCCGGCAGCCTCGCCTCTGTCAGTGCGCCCCAGGACAGCTGTGGCTACAATGTAGGTTGCCATCACCAGTGTGTGAATGTGTGTGTGAATGGGTGGATGACTGGATATGTAAAGCGCTTTGGGGTCCTTAGGGACTAGTAAAGCGCTATATAAATACAGGCCATTTACCATTTAAAGGCGTGGCTTTGTGACTGACAGGTGAAGTGTGACTCAGACGGCTGCTAGCTGAGTGCTAAGCTTTTCCAGCATTTTTAGTGCAATTATCTGACCAATAATATGTCTGCTGTCAGGTTAAATGCACTAACAGTCCATTCAAGAAGGTTGTGCTCCAGTTTATGTGAGTAAGGAGGATTTATTTTAGATGTTACTTAGTGCTACCTAGTAAGCTCTATTTGTGCATTGCACAGACCTGCTAGCATTAACGAATATGTTCGTTAATCTGGTCACTTCTGGCTCCAAAAAAAAAACAACATGGAAAAAAACAACATGGCGGGACCCAAAACACTAATGTTGAGGCTTCCAAACCAATGGATGAGGTATAGCTTTAGAAAAATACTTTAGTTTAAGACTATCCACCATCAGCCAGCAGGCCACAGCCAGGCTCCACCATCAGCCAGCAGGCCACAGCCAGGCTCCACCATCAGCCAGCAGGCCCAGCCAGGCTCCACCATCAGCCAGCAGGCCTAGCCAGGCGCCATCATCAGAAATTCCGCTTCCGGGTCCCTCGTGGTGGCCGCCTCGTGCTCTCGCTTCAGTATGCCACCCAAGAAAAGCCCAACACCAGAGGAGGTTGAGGACATTAAAACCTCCCTCGGAGCGCTGTGCGGAGACGTGGCCGCAGTCAGGGCGCAGCAGGAGCTGCTTCTGGAGGAGGTAAAACAGCTACGCCTCCAAAATGCCGAGAAGGACAGACGGATCATGGATCTCGAGCGGCGGGTGGATGAGCTGGAGCAGTACACCCGTACGAACGACGTGGTCATCAGCGGTATTAAAATCAAGCCGCGCTCATACGCGCGCGCGGTGGCCGGGAACGTCGGGGAGCCCAGCGACGAGGAGACCCGCTTGGTGGAGCAACAGGTGGCGTCCTTCCTCCAAAGCAAGGGGATAGAGATGGACCTAGAGCACATAGAAGCATGTCACTCACTGCCCAGGAGGAGTGACAGACCGCCGGCCGCCATTATGAGATTTGTCAATCGGAAGAACAAGGTCGCACTGCTGAAACAAGGACGCAAACTGAAAGGCACGGACGTTTTCATTAATGAGCATCTGACACGAAAAAACGCAGACATCGCGAGGAAGGCAAGGCAACTGAAGAAGAACGGTAAAATACAACATACATGGGTAATAAATTGTAAGATTTTCATTAAGCTAAACGGGACACCAGAAGAGGCAAAAGTACTGATAGTGAGGAACATGGAGGATCTGGACAAGTATAACTGACACCAATGTATCAATTACACCAGGAAATGACATGGACACGTTGAAATCAATTCTTCAACAGAAAGTAATTGATCTAGATTGTGAATATAAGGAGCATAATATAATAGATCCAGAAATAGATTCTGAAAGTAACTTTCTCTCTACTTTTGTTAAAAATTGTAATTATTTCACTCAGGAACAATATGAAAAAGAAATTAACCTAGACGGGAAGCTCTCATTAATTCACTTTAACAGCAGAAGTATGTACTCTAATTTTGATTTCATTAAGGACTATTTACAACAATTTTCTCGCCCCTTTTAGTGTTATAGCCATCACTGAAACTTGGTTCAATGTCGATAAAGGAATAGATTTTTGTTTGAATGGATATGATTTAAAATACATGAATAGATTAAATAAGGCGGGCGGCGGGGTTGCTATATATATTCATAACTCTATAAACTATAATGTTGTAACAACTATGTCTATGGCTATTGATGGAATTTTGGAATGTTTGACTATTGAGATTATGAATGACAAAAAGAGAAATGTTATAATAAGTTGCATATATCGGACACCCAGTTCAAGTATTGACACTTTTAATGAATGGATAGAAAAACGTTTGCTTCGGTGAACCAAAAATTACTATTTATCTGTGGTGATTTTAATATTGATTTGCTAAATCCAACAAGGTTAAAAGCCATTGATGAGTTTACTGACACGATGTACAGCTTATCACTATATCCAACAATAACAAAGCCAAGCAGAATAACTTCACATAGCGCCACTATTATTGACAATATTTTTACTAATGTCATGGATTTCCAAATTAATAGTGGCCTGCTTGTCTGTGATATAACTGACCACTTACCAGTTTTTACTTTGTGTGACTGTGATTTAAAAAAAATAGATACCAAGATCATGATAGCAAAGTGAACAATAAATGAAGAAGCAATTCATGCCTTCAATTTCGATTTAGCACAACAAGATTGGAGTTCGGTGTATGAAGAGTCAGATGTGGACAAGGCTTATGATAATTTCCTAGATATTTTTACTATGTGGTACAATAAACATTGTCCTGTAAACGAACACATGACAAAGAAAAAAAAGATAAAAAGTCCTTGGCTCACAAAAGGAATTATTAATGCTTGCAAAAAGAAAAACAATCTGTATAAACAGTTCATCAAAGTAAAAACAAAAGAAGTGGAACAAAGATATAAAGCATATAGAAATAAATTGACTGATATTATAAGAACGAGCAAACAACTTTATTATAGAAGAAGATTATATGAAAATAAAAACAATATAAAAGGAACTTGGGATGTGTTAAACAACTTAATTAAACAAGGATCTTCTGGAACATCATATCCTGAATATTTTACTGATGCAAATGGTGAAAATCACAACATGAGTAATATTGTCGATGGGTTCAATAAATTCTTCATAAATGTTGGCCCTGAACTAGCAGCGGACATCCCGTGTCATAAAAATGAAAATATCAGTAATATAAAATCAAATCCCTTTTCACTGTTCCTCTCAGCTACAAATGAGCAAGAAGTAATAAATATCACATTAAAATGTAAAAGTAAGTCTTCAATGGATTATCATGACATAAATATGTCTGTAGTTAAACAGGTTATTCTGAATATTGCTAGTCCCTTAACATATATCTGTAATTTATCATTTCAGTCTGGTTGTTTTCCCAAAAAAATGAAAATTGCGAAAGTAATACCACTATATAAAAGTAATGACAAACACATTTTTACCAATTATAGGCCTATTTCTCTACTGCCTCAATTCTCAAAAATTCTAGAAAAACTTTTTAATTCAAGATTAGAAAAATTCCTTGAAAAACATCAAATAATAAATGTTGGTCAGTATGGTTTCAGAACGCAAAGAACCACTTCAATGGCGATAATTGAGGCAGTAGAAGAAATTACTGATACACTGGATAAAAATAAATATGCAGTTGGTATTTTTGTTGATCTCAAAAAGGCCTTCGACACAATCAATCACTCAATATTATTGGATAAATTGGAAAGATATGGTATTCGAGGGAAAGCTGGTAACTGGTTAAAAAGTTACCTAACGGGTCGGGAACAATATGTTAGCATAGGGCATTACCATTCAGAGAAACTTGGTATTACATGTGGTGTTCCCCAAGGGTCAGTGTTGGGACCAAAACTTTTCAATGTATACATAAATGATATTTTTGATGTTTCTCAAGTACTTAAACTCATACTGTTCGCAGATGACACCAACATATTTTTCAGTAGCGATGATTATACTGATCTTGTAATGACCGTAAACAGGGAGCTAAAATTAATAAAAAAATGGATGGACATAAATAAATTATCATTAAATATAAATAAAACTAAAGCAATGTTTTTTGGTAATTTAAAATATAATGTAGAAGTACCAATTATCATTGAAGGTGTACCAAATCAAATCACTTTTTATTGTCACATCACATGTGCAGGCACACTGGCACAGCACATGCGAGTGAAATTCTTGTGTGCGAGCCCCACAAGCAACAGAGATGTGCAAACACAACAACACAAACGAGCAAAATACAAGAATGGCCAACCTGAAACTAATAAATATATGTACAATATATAATAGTGTATGCATTTCTGGATGTGTATACTAAATATTTTCCTGTGTGTGTGTGTGTGTGTGTATACACATTTTTACAAATTAAATAGTAAAAAAATAAAATAAAATAATAATAATAATAATAAAATATATAAAATATACAGAGTTGAATATGTGCAAAACAAGTGGCATTTATATACAGTGTGGAGTGCATAATGTTGAAGTTCCAGTAGTGAAGCTGAGGTGTCTATGACGTGTTCAGCAGTCTGATGGCCTGATGGAAAAAGCTGTCTCTCAGTCTGCTGGTACGGGACCGGATGCTGCAGAACCTCCTTCCTGATGGAAGCAGTCTGAACAGTTTATGGCTGGGGTGACTGGAGTCCTTGATGATCCTCCCTGCTTTCCTCAGGCACCGCTTCCTGTAGATGTCTTGGAGGGAGGGAAGCTCACTTCCAATTATCCGTTCAGAGCACCGCACTACTCGCTGGAGAGCTTTGCAGTTGTAGGCGGTGCTGTTGCCATACCAGGTGGTGATGCATCCAGTGAGGATGCTCTCAATGGCACAGTGATAGAAGGTCCTGAGGATGCGGGGGCTCATGCCGAATCTTTTCAGTCTCCTGAGAAAGAAGAGGCGCTGCTGGGCCTTCTTCACTGTTTTGTTTGTGTGTACTGACCACGTAAGATCCTCAGCCAGGTGTACGCCAAGGAACCGGAAGCTGCTCACTCTCTCCACAGCAGCGCCGTTGATGGTGATGGGGGTGTGTACTTCTCTGCACCTCCGGAAGTCCACTATCAACTCCTTTGTCTTTGCGACGTTGAGGGTGAGATGGTTGTCTTGACACCAGTGGGTCAGGGCGCTGACCTCCTCCCTGTAAGCCGTCTCATCACCGTTGGTGATAAGACCCACCACTGTAGTGTCGTCCGCAAACTTCACAATGATGTTGGAGCTGTTAGTGGCTGTGCAGTCGTAGGTGTAGAGTGAGTACAGGAGAGGGCTCAGTACACACCCCTGTGGAGCACCAGTGTTCAGTGTGATGGGGGATGAGGTGATGCTGCCCAGTCTGACCACCTGGCGTCTGTCAGACAGGAAGCTAAGGATCCAGCTGCAGAGGGAGCTGCTCAGTCCTAGATCCTGCAGTTTCCTGTCCAGCTTCGAGGGAACGATGGTATTGAATGCTGAGCTGTAATCTACAAACAGCATCCTCACATACGTGTCTCTCTTCTCCAGGTGTGACAGGGCAGGCACAATTGATAATGTGAGTGAAAACAAATTTTTGGGAGTCGTAATTGATAATAAAATTTCATGGAAACCCCACGTCAGACACATAAAAACCAAAATTTCCAGAAGCCTCGCAGTTTTGAACAAAGTGAAACCATACCTTGATAAAGATGCACTTCGTACTCTGTACTGTACTCTGGTTCTTCCATATCTTACATATTGTGTGGAAGTGTGGGGAAACACATATAAAAATACAACTAATCCATTAGTCACAGTACAGAAATGAGCACTGCGTATTATTCACAAGGCTGGTTATCTAGATCATACTCACAAATTCTTTCTTCAGGCAAAGTTACTTAAATTCCAGGATCTGGTTAATTACAATACATCCATAATTTTGTATAAAGCTTTTACTAAACTTTTACCGGCAAATTTACAAACTAGATTTGAAATTCGAGAAAAGGTTTATAATGTGAGAGGCTTTGGAGAATTCAAATTACCCAGAACTCGAACAACCCGTAAAGGTTTTTGTGTGTCTGTATGTGGTGTGAAAATCTGGAACAGTCTGAGTTTACAATTGAAACAATGCAAAAATATTCATAGATTTAAATTTCTCTACAAACAGTTGGTCTGGTCACAGTATACTCAATGATGCTTTTAGTGTGCTCTGTAATGTCTGTTCTCTTACCATTGCTGGTATGGATTCCAAAAAAAAAAAGTGTGCGTATGTATGTACATATATGTACATGTGTGTGTAGATATATATGTATGTATGTGTGTTTGTTACTTGTAGTTATTACTGCCTGTTACCTGTGGTAATGCAATTTATAATTTATATATTCTGTATTCAGTTATGAAGGCTCTAATTGTTGTTTGCGAGCTGCCGTTTAGATGCTTGTATGTGCCCGGGGCTGTTGATAGGTCTGTATGCAATGATGGGCGTAGCTGCGGGAAGTTTGTTTTTTTTTTTGTTGATGAGTGAGTATAGGGGTGGGATTTAATAAGTTTTCTTCGTCCCACTCCTTTTTCAGGCAATTTTTTTTTTTTTTTGTTTTGTGCATTTTATGTTCAATATAGGTATTTGTTGTGCCTGAAAATGAACAAATAAATGAAATGAAATGTGGTGTGGTGCACCTCAGGGTTATGCACTGGGTCCACATCCACTAAGATTATCTCATACCACTTTCATAGAGATTATATTCAGTTGTATTGTATATGCTCGTATGTGAAATCACATACGCTGCTGCACTGAAAGTGCTTCCTCAGGGTTTTTTGTTCCTTTTGCCATGATAATTAAAGGGCGATGGTGAATTACGCAGTTCATATTTGTCACAGTTGGTTGGGTTTAGTTGGTGAGCAGGGGTT